>NC_053147.1:24804912-24832412 GCF_016808335.1 Panicum virgatum | reverse complement strand
ACAGCAGCATGTGACCGAAGAGCAGGTGCGTCACATCCGCAATCAGCTTCCAGCTTCTAATCGGCTTCTGGAAAAATACCAGTACCAGTACAAGTTGCGCCGCCGATACGAATCGGAAGAAGACGAGTACGAGCACCGCTCAGGAAGGACACTGGGGAGATGCCAGGCTGTACGCGACCACTGGCATTGCCCGTTCTTCAAGTACTGTTGGAACTCTGGCATGAGCCGATTGCCTACCATAGATGATTGCTTGGAGTGCAGGCCTCGAGGACACCAGCAAGACGAGACATCAGTGTTCCGGCGCTTAGGGCCCGGAACATGTCATGATGACCATGTGAGGAGGCCGACCAGGGGTAATTCCGAGCAAGAAGAAGAAGAAGACAGGTACCATCGTCCACAGTGGTGTCCTGACGGGCTTAATCGGTCGCAGAAGCGCAGAGTACAGCACTTGCGCAATCTGGAAGAGGCAGAAGCAAAGTATCTCGACGTGCTGATGAAAGCACGTCCGGATCTCGCGGAGCAAATCAGACGACCGCGAAGGGAGGAGGGACGCCCTCCGAGAAAAGAGTGGCGCCCCAAACAGACAAAAGCCGATGAAAAGCAATTGGCTGATGTGAACATGGTATTCGTGCTCCCATCAGAGTTTCGGGCACCCCAACTGGAAGAATCGGCTGTCGCACAGCTGGATCTGGGTCCACAGCCGATCATCTTCGAGAAGCCCAAGGAGAAAAGCTACAAGCACCTGAAGGGATTGTATCTCAAGGGCTTCATCAATGGCAAGCCTGTGAACAGGATGTTGGTCGACACTGGTGCCGCAGTCAACCTGATGCCATACTCTGTGCTGCGCCGATTGGGTCGTTCTTCTGCCGATCTGATCAAGACCAATGTGATGCTTAATGACTTCAATGGATAGCCATCAGAGGCGATGGGGGTCGCAAGACTGTGCCAACATCCTTCTTCATCGTCAACAGCAAGAGTACATACATAGTACTGCTTGGGAGAGACTGGATTCATGCCAACTGTTGTATCCCTTCCACAATGCATCAGTATCTGGTCCAATGGGATGGCGATGAAGTAGAAGTGGTCCATGCAGACGATTCCAGCGAAGTCTCGCTTGCAGATATGAATGCCTGGGACGCAGATGGACAAGAGCCGATCTCAGGGATCGCCCTGGAAGACTGTGATCGGATCGAGGCGACAAAAAACGGACTGAGGCTGGTCTTATCCACTGGCCTCACAGAATAGACGCATCCTGGCATGCTACGGGATGTAATAGAAATAGAGAGGCCGGTCCCAGCGATCGGCCCCAAAAAATAGAAAAATCATGTGTGGGTTCGGAATTGTTACATCATGTACACACGATGGCCTGCTCTGGCAATTGGCCACTCATGGACTATTTGGTTTCGAATGATGATGGAATTATAGAGGCGGCTAGCCCGTGCGGTTGGCCAAATAATTTTTCCTGTCATCTCCCTGTGTTTGCCGCTGATCTTGTGGGTAACGAAGACTCGCTTGCGTTCGCAGCTGATTTTTCAGACGACGGCAAACTCGGGTACGGGTTCACGTCAGCTGATGACTTGGAAGAGGTTGACATCGGTCCTGGGGATAAGCCACGGCCGACATTTATCAGCAAGAAGTTGGATCCGGCCTTGCGAGAGGAGATGATTGCACTACTGAAAGAGTACCGGGACTGTTTTGCATGGGACTACACTGAGATTCCCGGTCTAGATAGAAGCATCATCGAGCATTGGCTCCCGCTTAAGAAAGGGTTTCGGCCGTTCCAGCAACGAGCACGTCAGATGAAGGCCGAAGTCCTAGAAGAAGTCAAGAAAGAGGTGGAGAAGATGTTGGATGCTGGGTTCACCAGGCCGTGCCGGTATGCAGAATGGATCTCTAGCATGGTACCGGTACAAAAGAAGGATGGCCGATGGCATGTCTGCGTCGATTTTAGAGATCTCAACAGAGCGACGCCAATAGACGAATACCCGATGCCTGTTGCAGAGACATTGATCAACGCAGCTGCCGGCCACAAGATGATGAGTTTTATGGATGGTAATGCCGGCTACAACCAGATTTTCATGGCCCCAGAAGACGTGAACAAGACTGCATTCAGAGTACCAGGCGCAGTCGGCTTGTTTGAATATTTGGTTATGACCTTTGGACTGAAAAATGCCGGTGCAACGTACCAACGTGCCATGAATTATATTTTTCATGATCTCATCGGCAAACTGGTAGAAATTTATATTGATGATGTTGTGGTCAAGTCCAAATCAGCTGGGGGCATCTAGAAGATCTACGTCAAGTTCTGGAGCGAACTCAAAGATTTGGGCTCAAAATGAACCCAAAGAAGTGCGCCTTTGGAGTATCAGCCGGTCAATTTTTGGGATTCCTGGTGCATGAACGAGGAATTGAGATTGGCCTGAAGAGTCAAGAAGCTGTGAAGACGATGAAGCCACCTACTACAAAGAAAGAGTTAAAGAGGCTTATCGGTAAAATTAACTTTGTCAGACGATTTATTTCTAATCTGTCTGGACGCATTGAGCCGTTCATGGGTTTAGTAAAGATCAAATCCGATGATGAGTTTCGCTGGGGGGCAGAACAGCAACAAGTTTTCGATGAAATTAAAGAATATTTGTCCAAGCCTCCAGCGTTGGTTCCTCCTCAGCAAGATAGGTCGTTCTACGTGTACCTATCTGTGGGTGACACTTCTATTGCTTCGGTGTTAGTCCAGAAGCACGACGGCCAGGAGAGGGTGGTTTTCTACCTCAGCAGGCGCATGTTAGACGCCGAGACCAGGTACCCTGAAATTGAGAAGTTTTGCCTTTGCTTATTCTTTACATGTACAAAGCTTCGTCATATTTTGCTCTCGGCGGAAACAATTGTCATATGCAAATCGGATGTCATAAAGCACCTGCTGTCGGCTCTTGTCCTGAAAGACCGGCTGGGAAAATGGATGTTTGCATTGTCAGAGTTTGATATTCGGTATCAGCCTGCAAAAGCAGTCAAAGGACAGGCACTGGCGGATCTTGTTACAGATAGGATCAGCACGGATATTGCTGCACTATTTGTTCGTGCTTGGGCTATGTTCTTCGATGGATCGGCTTGTGATGATGGATGCGGTGTGGGAATTCTACTGGTGTCGCCTCGAGGGGCGACTTACTCCTTTTCCATCAGGATGATTGCCCCGTGCACTAATAATTTGGTGGAATATGAAGCCGTTCGCAAGAGGATGGAACTGCTCCTTGAAGCTGGTGCAGAAGCGGTGGAAATTTTGGAGATTCAAAGCTGATGATTTCTCAGCTCACGGAAGAATATAGATGTGAGAGCGAGGCTCTATTTCCGATATGGATGCAGTGCCGTGAGTTGATGTCACAATTCAGGTACATCAATTTCCACTGGATATGCAGGACTCTGAACAATGAAGCCAATGATTTGGCACAGATGGCTTCCGGGTACAGGGAAACAGCTGATGGAGTTGACGTGGAGGTTCAGTTTCTAGAACCCGGAGATTGGAGAGCCGATATCTTCAATTACTTGAAGGATTCGGCTCGGGGGGCACCCAGAAGGATAAGACTCAAGGCCATAAAGTATGTTCTGATAGGGGATGACATGTTCTACAGGACCTTGGAAGGACTACTACTTAAATGTCTGGGACCTTCAGAGTCAAATCGGCTCTTGCATGAGGTTCATGAAGGAGCTTGCGGTACTCACCAATCGGCTCATAAGATGAAGTGGCTGATTAGGCGATCGGGATATTATTGGCCTACCATGCTTGAAGATTGTTTCAAATATTATAAAGGATGTCAGGCATGTCAGAGGTTTGGCAAAATTCAGATAGTGCCAGCATCAATAATGAATCCTATTATCAAGCCGTGGCCATTCAGAGGTTGGGCCATGGACATGATTGGTCAGATCAACCCATCGTCTAGCAAGGGTCACCAATGGGTCTTAGCTGCCACAAATTATTTCACAAAGTGGGTGGAGGCAGTACCCATGAGGTCAGTAGCGTCAAGAGATGTGATCAGCTTTGTCAAAGAGCACATCATCCACAGATTTGGAATTCCTCAGACCATTACGACCGATGGAGGATCGGTCTTTATATCAGAGGAATTCAGGAAGTTTGCCGATGACATGGGAATTAAGCTGATCAGATCATCTCCATATTATGCCCAAGCTAATGGACAGGCTGAAGCATCCAACCAGAGCCTCATCAAGCTCATAAAGAGAAAGATCGATGAATATCCTAGGCGCTGGCATGAGGTGTTATCAGAAGCTTTGTGGGCATATCGTATTTCATGTCATGGGTCCACCAAAACGTCACCGTACCATCTAGTCTACGGCCAAGACGTTGTGTTACCATGGGAGATCACAGCCGGATCAAGGCGTGTCGAGTTTCAGAATGATCTATCCGCTGAACAGTATGCAGCCTTGATGAACGATAATGTGGAGGACCTGACAGAACTAAGGCTTTGGTCGCTGGAGAAGATCAAAGAAAATAAGGCTAAAGTTGCTCGTGCGCACAACAAGAAGGTCAGTCCTAAGGATTTCCAGGTTGGAGACTTGGTTTGGGAGGCAGTATTGCCATTGGGAACTAAAGATAAAAAGTTTGGTAAATGGTCTCCAACTTGGTATGGGCCGTATAAGATTGATCAGGTCTTGCCTGGGAACGCATACATACTCGAGGAATTGGACGGTGTCAAGTTTTCTGTTGCTGTCAATGGCCAACATCTCAAGAAGTATTTCCCGAGCATGTGGGAAGGCGAGTAACGAAAAGCCGATGAGATCCATCTGGCTGCAGTGTAATAGGCCAACACGTTGAGTTGGCCGCAAAAAAAAATCATGACAGGCCAACACGTTGAGTTGGCCAGCAAAAAAAAGTAAAAAAATCATGACAGGCCAACACGTTGAGTTGGCCAGCAAAAAAAATCATGACAGGCCAACACGTTGAGTTGGCCAGTAAAAAAAAAGAAAAAAGAAAAGAGATAGGCCAACACGTTGAGTTGGCCGGTTAAAAAAATAGTAAAATACATATGAGGAACGAAACAGCCGATGTGTAACCATCGACTTAAGATGTTTTTAAACAAGTACAAGTTTCAGGTTAACAGGCAGTACTAATTGTTTCTTGAGCCTATCTACTGGTTCAGGAATTCTTTTATGGCGTGGATGGCTTCTGTGCGGACGGTGTCTGCTCGTGCTATGATTGCTTCGTCATCCTTGTCGTCACCTGTTACTATCTGCCGACTCAAGGTGCTTATCTCTGCAAACTCTGCTTGTATCTGCTCGGTTATTTCCTGGGTCTCTTGTTCGGAGTTTGCAATGGAAGTTTCTTCGGCCTGGATGAGCTTCTTGGTGGTACGGACCTTTTCTTCGAGTTCTGCCAGTTCTTTCTTCAGGAGGTCGAGTCGCTTCTTGTTGGCAGACACGTCAGCTTTGGTATCTAGAGTTGTCTTCTTCTGGTTGAGGGCATTGCACTTTTGGGTAATGTTAGCTTTCAGAGAAGCTTGAGAGCAACGTGCTTCCATCCGTTGTTGTGCTTTATTCACTTCTATCCGAAAGAATGGAAGGTTGCTGGCTGGCAGAGCTTGATTTGCAACGGCTCCGGAAGTTGGGTTTCTATTTGCTCGAAGATGTTCTTTATCTTGCTGGAATCATCAACCAGAGCAGCGATCGGAGCAGATAGTAGATCCTTGATGAGTTGAAGCTGATGTGCCAAGTTAGCCGATTGCTGCCAAGATGATGTCTCTGCTCCAGGGACAGTTAGACCCATTGATGCCGGGTCAAAGGAAAGCAATCCTGAAATGTCAAAGCCCTATGGGCATATCTGGAGTTAGAGCAAGATGCATTTATAAAGCTATCGGCTGATTCAGAATTGGTTTTGTAATGTTACCTGTTCTGAAGAGGTGTTGGGTGATTCAGGAGCAATCGTCCTGTTAGAGCTTGTGTTGACATCGAGAACATCGACCGTATCGGCTTGTTCTTCGTTTGCATCCATCAATGCATCAGGAGTTGCAGCCAGCTCATGTTGATCCATGTTTTCTGCATTGGGGATTTCTTCAGCTGCGTCCTGAAAATAGAATTACAGTCAACCAGAGTACACATGTATGAGATAAAAAAGAAGTTTCAGAAAAATGAGTTACCTGGTTGGTGTTAGACTCTGATGGATTTGGGGAAGCTGGTGCTGGTTTCTTGATCACTTGCCTCGTGATCATCTTCCTTTTCTTGGTCAAGACTCGAGGGGCAACGCTTGCAGAAGTTTGTCTTCGCTTGGAAGCCGACTGAAGTAAGTCTGGCTGAACAGACATTATCACTTTCTTCATTGGTGGTGATCCTTTGCAGAAGAGTACATCAGGAGCAGTTGGAAGAAAGTGGAATGGTTCCCCAGTGCTGGTCGTAGGTTCTGGACCATCTTGTTGCTGCTAACAGGGTGAGCTGGATTAGCCAAGAGAAAGGGATGGAGGACTTAGAAGGAATAAAGTGCATAAATTCAGTACCTTTTCCTCGGGGATTACATATTCAAGATCGATTTGCTGCAGTCGAGGACCTAGAGCTTTTCTGAAGACATGAGTTTTCCACATGTTCCACCAAGTATCAAAGCCGATTGACAAAGAGGTGAAGGACAGATCGGCTGGTATTGGGATGTGGAGGTCATCAAACATGCTGTAGCATCTTGAACTGGTGAGACCGTCAGGCAGATCGGCTCTGCTCTCCACCAAGTGGTGAATATGGAAGTGGGGAGGGACCTGTCCTAGGCCAAATTGCCGAGCCGCTATGACTGGTTGGTAAGATTCATAACCTGGCTTGATAATTCTGTTAGAGGTGTTGATGCCATCGGGGAGGAAGCCAGGTCGAATCATCAAAGAATATAGATGCCGAGTGTTGTCGTCATCGGCAAAGTTATCTAATCTGAAGGCAGTTGGGTTCTCAAAGGATTCAGATACGGTAAATGGGAAATAGAGTGGATTATCTAGTCCTTTGTAGAAGATTCTAAACCAATTTGCTGCATCTGCCGAATTCAGCTTGCTGCCGGGAAGGCTAAATAAAGCTTGGCCATAGCTGGTACATCTAATTGGTTTGCCACTTTCGTCAGTAAAAGAGTTCTTGGTCAGGCCTTGGAAGTTTGGGATATGGTGCTGAAAGTATAGTTGTGCCCACAACTGAATAAACCACCAAGGGCCTCCAGTTCTCAGTTTCTTTTGGTTAAGCAAGTTAGATGTCATCAAATGGAGATATCTGTAGGTTTCTCCAAGGAAAAGTTTACCTAGGCCGGTGTGATTGCCATGGGCCAGGTGATAGGCCAAGGAAAGATAATTCTTAGTTGGAGCTAAAGAAGGACCACAGAAGATGAAGTGCTCTAGCCAAAGATTTAAGAAGGCTGTGTGTTC
The DNA here is from genome assembly GCF_016808335.1 of Panicum virgatum. Lineage (NCBI taxonomy): Eukaryota > Viridiplantae > Streptophyta > Magnoliopsida > Poales > Poaceae > Panicum > Panicum virgatum. The sequence goes on along the minus strand of NC_053147.1, from coordinate 24,825,030 downwards.
CTTCTCAGTCACTGGACCTTTTGTTTTCATGTGCTGACTCATGTAAGTGCCCCAGTTTGTGCAGTTAACTTTGGAGGAAAGTTTGAAGGAGACTTCTGCCATTTTGTGAGTAGCAGGATTAGGAGAACTAATATCTAGGCCAGTGATCATGACAACATCTAGTAGAGTGGGAGTCATGGGTCCATGACCAAAGAGGAAATAATTCAGAGTATCAGACCAGAAATAGCCGATGGTTTTCAGAAGATTTTCATCTTTGTCAAGTGGAGACAGTGATAAACTGAGTGCATCGGCTATGTTCAAATCCTGCCATAGGGGCATGTGAGCTTTTGCTACTCTGTTGTACCATGTAATCCAACTCTCATGGGGATTAGGCCAGGCTCTTAAGCAGTCGGCCCAAAGGTTCAGATCGATGTTTTGACTCACAAAAGGGATCCTATTTGCTTCACAAGAGATCAAATCTGTGGGATTTTCATGGGTTTGTGGGCCAAGACAGAAAGATTTTGGGTTGAAGGGATGCGGCAGAAGGATGTCTGACACCTAAAGTTTAGAAATTCAGAAGTATGCATATGGTGTCATGTTTCAGAGTTCAGTATTCGGAGGCTTAGTGAGTTGAAGAAAATTAAAGGATTAGGCCGAATATTACCTTCAGGCCGCAGATTGCTGCATCATCGTTTGCAGAGCTTGTTGTTTGAGCTGCAGAATATGCCATAGTCCAGATCCGTTGACTTAGGGTTTGTTTGCTGTGGGTTCTGATTCGAATTCCGGCTGCTTGGAGAGTTCTTGCTCGGATTTGTAGAGCTTGGTTTTCGAATTTTGCTCGGATTCAAGAGTTCGATTCAGGCTGGAAGTGATGTTCTACTCTTGTGCGGGTTGCTTTTAGTTTGAATTTCGTCGGCTCTTGGATATTTATAGAAGCCTGATGCATTGCCATCGGCTTTTTGGAAAGTAAACGAAGACACACAAAATTAAAGGGAATTTGATTTCATTAAAGGAAAGCTGATTTTACAAAGGAACTAATCCTTCGGCTTTGTGATTCTACCCCTACAATGCTACCTACATCTACCAGTCGTAGGTGTCTGAATTCCTACGGCGCTTCGAGCTTCGCGACGGTGCGTCTCCGCCGCCGTCGTCGTCGTCATCACCATCCTCGCCGCTGCTGCTGCCGTCGTCCTCGGTGCTGCTGCTGCTGCTTCGCCCGCCGCCGCTGCTGCTTCCCTCTTCGCTTCCCTCCGTGGGGGCTTTGAGGAACTGGTGGGGGTTTCCTCCTGCCGCCGTGTCGTCGCTGGAAGAAGAGCCGATCTCTTCGGAGGAGTCGGCTCCTTCCCAGGAGAAGGCGCCATCTTCACTGCTCTCCAGTTCCTCTTGGAACAGGAACTGGAGGTCTTCCTCTCCCTCAGTTGTGGGTTTGTCCTCCTCGGAGGTGACCCCGAAGTCGAACTCCTCTGCATCCTAGTGCAGAGGAGCCAGCGCCTCGTCGGCTGCTGTTGGGTCCCATTCGGGGGTCGGCTCTCGGCTCTCTGAGATAGGATCAATGGAGGAGGCGGAAAGGGAAGAAGAGGAAGAGGGAGAAGAGAAAGGAGAGGAATCTCCAAAGGAGTTGGAACCGGAGGAAGAAGAGATGGCCATGGCTAGTGAAGGATTGGGGTTTCTGCGCTACTGGCTCTGGGAGGAAGAAGGAGTTTGCTGTGGAGAAGAGCCGATTTGGGTGAGATTAAATACTGAAAAGATGGGAGTCGGATCGACAGTTTTCACGTTCTACGAGGAGCCGGTTGCAGAGACGTTGCATCTTCCTTCGTGGTTGCAGTGTGTTTAATGAGCATTAACGGGAAGATGAAGCGACGGATTGGTTTTGGAACTATCATTGCCAAAACCAGGGGGCATGTGTTATCGCCATAAATTAACAGGCCGAAAGCAAGATGGGCTTAAAGCAGAAGATTGAAAAAGACTTGTAAATCGGCTCCTGCGTGAGCATCTGGGCCACATGGGCCATGTATCTTAGATTTAGTTTAAGATTAGAGATAGAGTCCAATCGAGACAAGGTTAGTTTAGATTGTTTCCCAAGTCTCCAGACTATAAATATGTACCCTTTGTTATTCATGAAGAAGAGTGTCATCACGTCTCGCAAACAACAATCTCGGCGCATCGCCACCCCTAAACCTAGGGTTTCATCCAAGTAAGCGCCATGCTGCCCTGATCGCTTCTTGCTATCAGGGCAGCGTTGTTCTTGCTCTTATCTTGGTATTACTCGTACTGAAGCATTTTTTTATGGCGAGTAATGCTAGTTATCTTGATGTTCGTAGCATGGCTTTTAGTAGTTCCGTTGTGCTTCGTTGCTTATCATCTACGAATATCATGTTGTCTCTGTGCTATCACGTTTCAATCTTATGCTAGTTCTTGTCGCATAGAATTAGTTGCACAGAGGCAACACCCTGCTTCTTTTAAGTTTAGTAGATCTGATCTGTTACGGTTTGCTCTTATTCTTAAAAATTGGCATAATATCTGTTAGGTTAGGCCTTGCAAACGGGTTGGACGATCCGGTGGCGTATTAGTTGCTTTGCTTTAGTCTTAACAGGGAATTGATCCGGGAATCGGCTCTTGCTAGTTCTTAGGCCTCTGTTTTGGTTATGGTTTAATTATCAGTTATGTTTATTAGGCCTAGTCACGTGTAGGATGTTCCGATCTAGCAGTGAAGCCTTTACCGTCGTGGATTAGATTAATTAGATTTAATTGAAGTAGTCTTTTAGTTATTTGCTTTAATCATCAATATTCGGATGCAAACAGATCCCATCTGACACCGGGACTCGATCGGCTCTTTAAAGCCGATGCAAGAGTCGTCCCGGGGAGCCGACCACGGCTCGGACTTACGTTTCCACGTGTTTGTGTGTGCAGGTCAATCATCGCAAGCACGTCCGCACCTTCCTGATCGGGTATAGGTCAGGTGGCACGCCCTGCGTCTTCACAAGCCGCGGCGCGTTGCTGGAATTGCGGGCCGTCGACGAGGGAGCAGTGCCTGCCAGCGCCCCGGCGACCTCCCGGCTCTTCGTGTTGCCTGTCGCTGCTCGCCGGTGGGTTTCGACCGACAACAGTACTGCACTAATCTTAATATTCATTGACATGTGATTAGGAATAACATAGGGATATCTTTTCTACTCTACTTATACCATGCTAGTTGCACTTATGATACATCCTAGTGGCATTATGATCTTGAACTTGATTGTTATACCTTTATTGTTATTCTTATTTATCATTATTATTATTATTATTATTATTATTATTATTATTATTATGAATTATCCCTGTTAAAGAGTAACTTGATTGATATGGCTTACTCTACATTACTACATGCAATTGAGAGAGATGCATCTTTAAATCACAGTAGTTCCCCCCTTCCCAGTGGTAAAATATAAATAACGATACTTGGTTTACTCCCAGTTAAAATGCTGTAATGGTATTTTCTATCTGTGCGCTTGTGGATATCATCTTTATATTTATTAGTTTATAAGTGGCATAGTTATGATATATCCATGCATTCCCTAAGTGTTGCTAATAGGGATGACAACCTAGTTCAAGTAGTGCTAATAGTGTAGTGGATTAACCTCTGAGCATATCATGGTTGAACTCCATCCATGATAGTGATATTCGAGAAAATCTGATTTTTTTTATATACCATCATTTCTGGCGCCGTTGTTAGAATAGGTTTTATATCTATTTATAGCAGTGCCGTTAAAAATGCCAACAAGCATTTTTGGCGCCGTTGCCAGGGAAGGGTGAAAGCCAAATAGGAAACATCTAAACAAGATTAAATGCATCTCCTTTTGCATCCATGTAATGTATTGAGGACCCCATCTATCGTTACTCAAACAGGTTTACCCTTGTTTTGTCTACTTTTTGTTTATCTTATGCAGGGTAATGTATGAATAAGAATCTTCCAGAAAACTACCTTTCAAATCCAGAATTGCTGATTAGAAGACAGAAGGCCAACCTTAGAAAGACTTCACCACCACCTTCTGACTCAGAAGATTCAACCAGTAAGCGAAGCTTAACACCAGAGTTTGAAGCCATGCCTAACAAAACACTTCGTGAATTCTCTGCACTAACTACGGCCAACATTCACACTGGGCCCCAAGTTGATGTGGGAGATAAAGCTTTTGAGCTCAAGCCAGCTTTGATCAACATGGTCCAAGCTAGCCAGTTCTGTGGAAAGGCCCATGAAGATGCTAGTGCTCACCTCCAACACTTCCTGGAGATATGCAGCACCTTCACCATCAAAGATGTACCAAGAGACGCCATCCTACTTCGTCTCTTCCCATTTTCACTATTGGGGAGAGCGAAGCAGTGGTTCTACGCCAACAAAGACAAGTTTACAACATGGTCACTTTGTTCTACAACCTTCCTAGCAAAGTTCTTCCCAATAGGCAAGACCAATGCCTTACGGGGGGAAATATCAAGTTTTCAGCAACAGCACGATGAATCTGTTCCTGAAGTGTGGGAGCGCTTCCAAGATTATATTTCTGAATGTCCACACCATAGAATGGAGAGTTGGTTGCTCATGCAGACTTTCTACCACGGGCTGACCAATAACACCCGTGAGACCATGGATGCTGGTGGTGGTGGTGCTTTCTTATCACTGACATTGACTCAAGCTACTGAGCTTGTGGAGAAGATGGCCTCCAATCAAGGTTTGAGTGAAGAACATCAACCCCGCAAGAGCTCAAGAGGAATGCACCAACTCAAGGAGGTAGACCTGATTATGAAGAGGCTCGATGAGAGGGCCCCTGACAAAAAGGAAGTCATGCAAATCTTAGAATCTCGCATGACCTGTGAAGAATGTGGAGGAACAGGGCACATAGGAAGCCACTGTCCCGAGCTTGAAGAGGATGTGAACTACATCAACAACAACAACAACAACAACTATCGTCCTTAGCAGAGTCAAGGATGGACCCAACAGAGGCCCAATTACTCAGGTAACTACTCAGGTAACTACCAAGGTAACAACTCTTACAATACTTTTAATCAACCACCCCTGAGAGACTTAGTTCTTAATCAAGGAAAAACTATAGACAATCTATTTAAGAAGTTAGCCTCCAATGATAAAATGCTAGAAAACATAAATACTAGAATGGATAGCTTTTCTTCTGCCATCAAGAACCAGCATAGCTTCAACAAGATGATAGAATCTCAGATTTCTCAGCTGGCATTATCTGTTCCATCAGCCACGCTAGGTAAGATTCCGGGCCAGCCGGAAGAATTAGAATCTGCAAACCTTGTCGATATATTCAATGCAGGTTTTTACTTCAAGGAAGCATCAAAGATTTCAGATTGAACATATAGATCCATGCCCATCAAGAGAGAAGATCCAGGGAGACCCGTTGTTGACACATTTCATCCTATAAAATTAATAGTCAACTAGCAAGAGAAATGGTATTAAAAGTAATTTAAAGTTAGACATAGGGCTTGGACTAACAGAATTCCACGAGTTTTGGTAATCTTTATATTTTCAGGGATCAATCAGGAAAATCGGTAAAGATATGAAGAAATATGAGAAGATCACGTATCCCGATCATAATCAAATGGCATACCAGGTCAAGAAGGATCTAGAAGACAGCACGACGAAGCGGGGCTGACGTGGCATCCACATGGACACGGCCGTGTCCATGGTGGAGCATGCCCGTGCTCCCCACGTGGCAACTCCTTGTCCCCTTCGGCAAGCAAACACAACCGACCCTGAGGATCGATCCTAGCCCTATATCCAAGTCGGTTTGATCCAATGGCTCACGTTCATCGCTCCAGGCTATATAAGCAAGGCCAGAGGCAAACCCTAATTCATAATTCAATACACAAGACAATTCACAAGCCAATACATCAAGTCATCAAGATCCCAAGCCCTAGAGTTCCACTATTAGAGCAATAGCTACCTAGGTTAGATCTAGAGGGAGGCAATCTTGTATTGAATCCCTGATAGTCTCGATATTGAAGGAGGCAGACGCTTCTCGAGATCTCTCTCGTTTGTAAGCTCACTGTAAGTATTTGTGAGATACACGTGATATGACTTTGCTCTATTTAATGATTATATTCATGATTGTATGCTTTAGTGTTTATTTTGATTATATGCTTAATATAGTTAGAGTGTCTTTATATTCAAGCATGGAGTCGTATAGCTCTCATTCAAAGGTACCTTGGGTGAGTGGTGGACATAGTAAGCGTGGTGCTTATACCTTGTTTTCCTGCGATTGCACCCTATATTCTGGGCCATGTGGTAGATCGTAGATGTGACAGATCTATTGAGTCCTTTGGAGTCCACTCCCAGGGTGTAGGGGAAATTGAATGGAATTACTTTGGTACTCGGCCCATGAGGAGCTTGCTGCCCTTTCGTGGCTTCATCCCGCGTCAACTATCACGACACTTAGCCCAGCTAGGTCGTCTTCTTCTCTAGTATGGAGTCTAAAATTTTAGCCTGAAACCTTTAGGGACCTAGTTACAAAAAGGACTTGTACAATTTGGAACCAAGGGAAAGAGGATATTGAGAACCATGCATGATCATTTCTATTTCTCCTCCTAACCCAAAAGGTTCGGACTTTTTCTCCTGTGCTCACTCCCTTACTATCCTCCTCTGTCTCCAATGACCCCTATATCATCGGATCTGCCACTAGTGCCCATCCTACACGAACCCTCTCTCTTTCTCTACATGCCTGGTGAGTGGAGACTCACCGGAGGAGGCCTGCCTGTCTTAAGCTGATAATGGTTTGGTGGCAAACCGGTATTTCTTTTGTTTGGGCTTCCGATAGTTGAGCTTCGGTTCGATGCTCTGTTAGTATTGATCTCCACCAGTTGGCCCAACGGCGAACTGGGCCCTTGACTCGCGTCCTAATTGGGGACGCCCAGCCCAATAGATGGCTGGTGGGCACCCGTCGCGCAGTGCCATATATAGAGGAGGTGGGGACTGCGGCACTGGTCACGAGGTTCGCTGCCGCCACAGTGTCCCACCGTCCAAAACCCTAACCCGATCTAGAGAGGAGGGCTGTCAGCGACGGGAAGCACCACTGTGCCGCGCCATCGTCTCCACCGGCTTGCCGTCGACTACATGGTCGCCTCTACACTGCCGCGATGTACCTCTGCAACCTCGCCATCGCCACCGCGACGCTCTGCACCGCGCGTCGCTGCCGTAGAGCAGACCTTCACCAACGAACCAGTGATGGGCGACTCGAATTCCTCAAGAACCAGTGAGTCTCCCCTCTGATCTACCACTAGATGATCCAAAAAGTTATAACAATGGTATCAGAGCCGATCTTATGGGTAGATCGAGACGGGGAAAGTTTGGATTCGTTATGAATCGAAAGAAATCAAAAGAAAAGATAGATTTTCAATGCAAATCGAAAAACAGAAATGAAACTCCAACCCTAGCTAACCCTAACCCTAACCGAATGGAAGGGGAATAGAACAAAGCAAAGAGGCGGCGGGACGTACCTGCACGCTCCACCGCCTCCGTGCGGGAAAGAACGAGCAGACGCCGCGCACACCACCCGATTCCCCTCTGAGCGCGCGCGCGCACAGGCCCCAAAGGGCACCACCGAGGTGCCGCTCGACGGCGCCGCGCGCGGCTCTGGCCGCACGCGGGCACCGGCGAGGGGCGCCACAGTGGCGCCGCCGGCCATCTTCCTACGCCACCTCCTTGCGGGGTTTGAGAGAGAATAGAAAGGGGAGGGCCGCGGCCACGTGCGGGCGGCGCCGCTCCTCCCCGGCGCTGGCGAAAGGGGGGGAGGGCCACGGCGGCGTGGCGCCCCTCCGGCCGCCAGTGGCCGCCGCCAGCTCGGGCTCAAGCTGAGAGAGGCGCAAGAGAGAGAAAGGAAAGAGAGAAATGATATTAGGGTTTGGGGGAGGAGTGGCCGCTGGGTGTTTTGCCATGGCGAGATCCACGGAGGGCCGTTGGATTTGATCCGACAGCCAGGGGCTGCTCGAGCTGCTGCTGGGCTGACCGGCGGTGCTGGGCCGGCTGGGCCGCGCTAGCGCGAGTGTGGGCCGCATGCGGAAGCGCAGCGCGCGCATGGGCGGTAGGCCGATTTCGCTGATTCGGGCCGTGCGCGTGCAGGTGCTGGGCCGCCAAGCCGCGCCTTAGACTGGGCTGCCTGTTTGCACAGTAAAGCTTAAGAATTAGTCATTCTTTTTCAGAAGCCTGTTTCAATGATAGTTTGATGATTTTGATTATGTTTTGATCTCCTTTCAATTTTGCACCAACGTGTAAATTGTTTAGGAGAATAAAAGAATAAAATAATGTTTCTTGACATAGAATATTCATGTTTCCACTGCAAAGTATAAGTCTAATCCTCTATTTAAATTCGAACCAACGAAAAAATTTAAATAGAGGAATAGAAAGATATTTGGTTTAAAGTTAATTATGGTATTGCTATTTTCAGACCAACGTTGATGATAACAATATTATAATTTCATTGTGATTTTAAGTTCAATGTTAATTCTCTGACATTTTTGCATCATAGTGATCATTTTTTCAGAGAATAGAAAAAGACAAAGAAAAGCTTATGAAAGGAAGAAAAGTTCTCCGCTGTAATAAAGAAAGATAAACTCAGATGAGTTTTTCCCTGTGGGAAAAAGGAGTCTGTAATTTTAAAGTTAAGAAAAGCTTTCGCTGTTGAAAGTCAAAGAAAAGTTGTTTTGGCACCATTTTACCATTGTAAGTGTCAAGTTGAGCATTAGTTTGCTCTTAAAAGAAACGAAATTTAAAGTTCATTATGATGTTGTCATTTTCTGACCAAAGTTGATGATGGCAATATTATAATTTTTTTTATTCTTGACATGTGTTCTATTTCTGCTCAACGGTGATGTAGAATTGGAAGTAAAGGAAAGTTGTATATTTTAATTTTGACCAACGTTAAATTAAGACATACAATTCTTCCCAAGAAGAGAGAAATTAACAAATAAAAGATGATTCCGATCATCATTACAGATAAAGTTTTAAGGTTACTCAGCTGTATAGTTGAGGTTAAGAAAGAAGAGCGCTTGTTCCATTCTGATTTTTAGTTGATATGGAAAAGAGATGCAACTTATTCGGAAGTTTTTTTTGGTTTTTCTCTCACTAAAGTTTTTGTAATATAGAGATTTGTTAAATTTTCTGATTAAATTGGAACCAACGGGAAGATATAATCAGAAAATAAAGTATATATGCATGTTTTAGTCATTGTGACCAAAGTTTCTTCGTCCTTCAACAACAGTAAAGATAATGGTTGAAATGAGTTTGACGCATGTTCAATTTGACCAACGTTGAATTAAACATATGTTACCAATGCATTTAAAGTTTATTACCGCAAGTCGGAAAAGTTTTGGCACTTGTGCCATTCATATCCTGCATGACAAGGAAAGTTTTTGTGATGACTCACGTGCGACATGAGTATCACATAAAAGTGAAGAAATCTAGGGGAGCTTTTAAAGTTATCCCAACAATTCTCATGCACTACTATAGTGGCATGTTGGATAGTGACTTGAAAAGAATCGAAGGACAAAAAGAAAGTTGTATGCGAACCAAGATTGCAAGCATGACTTGCAAAAGTATAGCAAAATAAAGAACTTGATGAGTTCTTGAAAGTGCAACAAATCAAGAATTCTGAGGAGCTCTTGAAAAGGAACGAGGAAATGGTACTCCCATTATTTTGTATGACTTGGTCATATGAATAAAGTTCTAGTCATGAAATGCTCCTCGTTCACAAGTGTTAAAAATAGTTTCGAAATTATGGTAGCAAAGTTTGTGCCATATTTCGAGGGGGAGAAAGATTAGAAAGACAAGAAAGATTAAAATTTAGAGAGAATTTCCCCGCAAAGTTAAATGTGATGCATTCTTAAAAGCAAAGATGATCTATTAAAGTGAATATGACCGACCGAAGTACAACGGTCATAATGTTGATATCCCAACCATAAAAATAAGCAAGATTCTTAGAGTTTTTCAGCTCTAAATAGGAAGAAAAGAAAGTTGAGCCTCAAAACACCCAAAAAAAAGGTGGTGCTTAAAGCAAGGTGGTACTTAAAGCACCCTTTGAGGCTTGTAAAGAACAAACCCAAATAAAAGTTTGAAGATATTCCATTTTTGTAATAGATGGGATAATCTGGGGGAGTAAAGTATGTCGAGAACTAAAGCTTGAAGAGAAGTGGGACTGTATGTTCACTCCTATGATTCAAGCACTGAAATTGTCTCAACATATGTTTTCACGTTGTATGAATGTCATAAATTGAGTTGTCTCATTCATCGACGTGGGGAGAAGCCATGGAAGATATAATGAGACCTAAAAGTTTCAAATTTATTTTGGAACATAGAATAAGTTCCTAATGGAGTCAAGACAGTAGGCTATAATGGGTCTACAAGATTGAAACGTGACTCCGGAGGGAACATGGAAAGTTGCTAAGCGCGACTTGTGGCAAACGTTTTTATGCAAATAATGAGACATTTTATGCAGTCTCATGAAAGGATTCTTTTAGAATCATAATGACATTGGTGCATACTAATTTTAGGATCGTATTAGATGGATGTTGGAACAATATCTCCTAACAGAGATTTGTGCAAGAAAGTATATACATGACATAACCAAATGTTTTTGTTGTGGAAAGAAAAGAACATTGGAATACCACCTGATGAAATCAGATCTCAGAACAGTGGCCTCTAAAGTTTTGTGAGAATAAAATTTTTTGAGTTTTAAGTAAAGGTCAAGATGACAAATTGTAAATATGCAAAGTTTAAAGATGGGAAATTCTTTTTCCCGCAAAGTTCAAAGAAGGTTATTATGACCTCTAGTTTTGATAAGAATAATCTCGGTGAAGAGCCATTCACTCCACAAAGTTCAAACAAGGTTATTATGACCTCTAGTTTTGATAAGAATAATCTCGGTGAAGAGCCATTCACTCTAGGAAAGGAAATTCACCGGGATAAAAGATAAAGGGGTATCAGGACTATCGCAGAAAACATACTTAGAAAAGAGTTCTAAAGATATATAGTATGCATGCGAGTAAGCCTACGCCTGTCCTATTGTCAAGGGTAATAGTTTTGGAATTTTCAGAATTCCAGGAACCGTTATATGATTGATCAAAAGAAAAAGTTTCCATGTGCTTCAGCTGTTGGAAGCAAAATTAGTGCTCAAAAGAATTTACCCTGACATAGTGCAAGTATCCGGGACATTTTGGCAGAAGTCCAGTCCAGCAATAGATCACTGGAATGGAGTTATAGAATGTTTTTGCAATTTTGCAAAATATTGTCAGCCCCATGCTAAGTAAGAAAGGAACATGTACTCTCAAAAGGATGTGAGTAAAAGGAATTAAGTTTTGGCGAGATATTTAGTGAAGTCCACAGTAGTAGCTAACAATCGCACTTGGAGTTTTATTGTGGAAAAGCTCCAAAGCAAAATAGTTGTGATTCATGGGTTGTGTACCCAAAGTTTGGCATTATATGAGGCTACAGGACAGCCAAAATGGTTAAGGAAACCATTACCCGGAATTGATAATGGTAGACAACAGCAATATATCATTCGAATGTTTTCACTCCTATGGCAACATGTCAAGTGTGCTGCCAAACACATTGACAATGGGTTATATGTTGCAAAGGAGAAAATCCAGAATCATATGAAATCATGGAGCACCAAAGTATCGAGCAAGTGCTTGCGGATCCGCTTACCAAAAGGCCTACCGCCCAAATCGACATGGGTTTTACGGGAAGCCTACGATTTCTGGATTACTAAAGGGCCCAAAGAAAGGTTAAGGTCTTGTTTCAATACAGAAAGGTACATTGTGGCTGTTAAGTCTGACGATAACTAATAACTGTCATGATGAGACACGCTCTACGTACTGATCTGCAATGAGATGAGGCCAATAGCAAAGTAACTAAAGAGAAAGTAAAGAGTTAAGTTAAGTTCAAATTGAGAAATTTTAAAGTACAAAGGTGAGATCAAGGGGGAGAATGTTAGTATTGATCTCCACCAGTTGGCCCAACGGAGAATTGGGCCCTTGACTCGCGTACTGATCGGGGACGCCCAGCCCAATAGATGGCTGGTGGGCCCCGTCGCGCAGTGCCATATATAGAGGAGGTGCGGACTGCGGCACTGGTCACGAGGTTCGCTGCAGCCACAGTGTCCCACCGTCCAAAACCCTAACCTGATCTAGAGAGGAGGGCTGTCAGCGACGGGAAGCACCACTGTGCCGCGCCATCGTCTCCACCGGCTTGCCGTCGACTACATGGTCACCTCTACACTGCCGCGATGTACCTCTGCAGCCTCGCCATCGCCACCGCGACTCTCTACACCGCGCGTCGCTGCCGTAGAGCAGACCTTCACCAACGAATCAGTGATGGGCGACTCGAATTCCTCAAGAACCAGTGAGTCTCCCCTCTGATCTACCACTAGATGATCCAAAAAGTTATAACATGCTCAACTAATGCAGCGATCAATCACCCCGACGGGCAACAGGCCAACAGAAGTGGCCGAGACTCCATCAATACGGGGAGCAGTACAAGAAGGCAACTTATCACTAATGCAACGCAGAAATCATATCATATATAATAAGAAATAGAGGTTTAGAACTGGTTTGAGCCACGCAGAAATCATTTATAATTAGTGTCGTGGGGTGTTCTCAGAAGCACCTGATTTTGCAGAAAGTTTGGTGCGGCTTTGGTGTGGTTTTGAAACCATTAGCAGTTTGAGGGCCGTCCCTAGCAACCTCGAACCGTAAAGTGGTAGCAACCCACACAGAACGTCCGCCAGGAAGAAGCCAAGAAGGTACAGTTACAGTACGTTTTGCAAGATCAGGAAGAAGAACACGCGGCAAAACATGAAGCCCGAGCGTGTTCGGCCTCAACGAAGGCTTGAATGGCATGATGATGTTGGAGAACCATTGTGGAGAACGAAGCCAACCGGCCGCGTGGCATGCTACGAAACTCAGGAAGCAGCATGCACACGTCAAGGACACGCACACTGAACTTTGCACGTTAGAAACCGTTCTTCCAAAGTTCAAGCTTTTAGGTCACATAAATTTCTAAGTACTGAATTTTAATGGTGTATGTAATTGTTCAGCTCAGTCTATTTTAAATAACCTAGCTAGCCTCACTCTGTTCAAAGCTATCAGGCTTCTTAAAAACATCCAGCACCTGGGCACGTGCCTCCTTACACTTTGCAGATCACACAGAATGAACCGTGTGAATGACTGTCTTTTACTATGATAATAACACTGAATTTTCAGGGAACAAACTTATAAAGAGTAAAGACTGTTGACAAAGAGGTTCCATTGCGTAACGAACAACGTCCGGTCGTCCGCCAAGGGATTTTCTTTCTCTTGAACCTGTAGTATCGGCGTAAGAGTGAAAGTTCCCGCTTCATCAAAACATAAAAAGAAAAACTACAAGAAAAACTACCTTGACGCATTAAACGCCATTAAAATGTTAGGTATCTGAATAAAAACTATATAAAAGCAGTTGAGCTGACCTAACGCCACCTGTATTAGCTTCCGAAGTCTCAACGACTTGAGATTTCAGGTGCCATCAGCCCATCACAAGAAAGAACAAATTCCGAGTAAATGGATCAGCATGGGCTACAGCTCTGAACTGTATACATGGTGCCACGAAGCAATGCTGGTATTCCAGTTTACACATTCAAATGATCTGGTTGAACCTGAAAAGAGTTTGCTACGAGGAGATAACCTGACAGCCTAGTATGTTCAGATCACAACATAGGCATTTATAGATGGTTGTTTGACTTGGTCTGTATTGTTCCACACACAACAGTGTTCCTACACCACTGCAGCTATTCTCAATTTGTCATAAATGTTAAACAGCCTAACAGGTTAGGTAGACTTAAGAACATTACAAGGGAGCTATGTTAGTGGGAACAATTACATAGTTCCATGGTTAAAATTTGTTTTGTTATCTTCTGAAGTCCAAGCCAATAACATCAAACAGTGCAACTGCAGAAAATGACATTAACAAACTAACATAAACCAGTTAGAAAAGTATGCAATTGCAATGCCAATACATATTACTCTAAAAGAACAAGCTAATAGGCATGCATAAGAATAACAAACTTAAAACCAGGCAGCATCAATATACAAGATTGGAAACAAAAGAACGTGGTCACAAGTCATGATTACTAGAATTACCACATATACTACAATATAGATCCAGAGAGTGAGAGTCACATTAATAACTGGGATATTAGCACCACTTGGCATTTAAGCATAATCTACCAAGGATGGAGGATATCCATCCTCTTATTGTAGTTTCTAATAAGGCAGAATCTCCATGAGTACACATAAATACAGAGCATGTTGGCACTTGTATTGTAGTACTCCGTACTCTATAATTCACGGCACACAACTTCCGCTTCAGAGCATAGCACAAGACATCTATAATCTAGATATATTGTTCTTTGACTTCATTGCTAATAAACATACTGCATATGCATCAGTGTTTCTACTCCTAAGAAACTTCATAAGAACAAACACTAGACAGGAGCTAGGAGCTACTTCATTGGGGAAACAACAATCTTGATATGCCATGTACTCAAAAATATAGAGACAGTTAGGGAACAACTTTCTACGTACAAATTTATTTCAATCAAAAGAGACAAACTCAACAAAAGGAAAAGAGTAATTAATAGTTATGATCTGTTTCGAATTCCAAAATTTGAGCCAACAAATTCAAACGCACAACTGCAAAACAACTAACCAAACATCAAGCTGCTGGGAAATCATGGTGCATCAAGATCAATTATTAGTATAGTATATTAGTATATAAAAAACAAAGCACGAAATTACCATTTATTACCACACCAAGTCATTGATAGTTAATATATATATATAATTAAGAGTGAAGGAACAAAGCCCACAATCACTTGGAAGTACATATACTACAATTGAGAGCCATATCGAGAGATTCACAGGGATCACCGCGATGCTACGCTGCCGGCTCGGTCTCTTGGCTGTCCTTGGGCTGCGTCGTTGCCTGGGGGCGGCTGTCGTAGTCGACGACCTCGGCGTCTGCGATGGAGCAGGAGTGCTGGACGATGGAGCGGCCGATGGAGTTGATCCACTCCTCCTTCTCCTTCTCGGAGTCGGCGATGAAGTACATGGTCTCGGCGGGGGTGGAGAGCTCGAAGGCGAACTGGCGGTTGAGCACGTCCTCGGCGCCCTTGACGGTGAGGCAGGAGGCGACGGGGATGACGCCGCGGGGCACGGAGGCCCGCGTCACGGCGGGGTCCTTGAACCAGAAGAGGCGCCCCTGCTTGAGCACGAACCAACGGCGCCGCCACGTCTTGATGTACTCGCCCTGCTTGTTGAGCCACCCCGCGCGCTCGGCCCCGTGCCAGAACTCGACCCCGCCGGACGCCGCGTCGGGCGCCGACGGGGAGGAGGAGGACCCGCTGACGCTGTCCATCACGGCCCGCCACAAGCTGGCCGCCATCGCCGCCGGGGGGATTTGGGGATCGGGTGCGGGGTTCGCGACGGGGGGCGGCGACTCAAGGTGGGTGCGGGGCCGTGTGGGGGTGTGGGCGCTTGGTGCTGGATTCCGCCGGGGAAGGTTCGGCTCACCGAATCTCGGCTTGTCTCCGTATTTCCTCTCATATAATATTATTTATTCTACCAACTAAATAATATTTATTTGATCAGCCGAACAGCCTTGTAGTATCGGATTGGGACAAGAAGTTAAAACCTGACGGTCTGCAACTACAATTAGACATGCAACTATAATCCCAGCGCTACTCACCTCTTCGCCGACCGTCCGTAGAATCCTAACTGTTCGCCAGTTCAGGCAACCAAAGCAGTTACAATTACATTTATATTATATTTTATAATATCATGAAAAAATTTAAAATCCTTCTCACCAAAATTAAACCCACCTTACTCTTCATAGAGAACCCACTTGTCAGCGCGAGAGGTTTGAGACGAGATGTGGAGACCCATGGTTTTGAAGTTTCTAAAATATTTCTGTCGAAATGTTAATAATTTTTACACCAAACACTTTTATTTACCCATCTTTATACCCACTTATTATTTTTGTTGTGTAGCCTTAGCAGACATATTATTTTTTTCTAAAAATTTCTCTATTTACTTTCTTTATTCACTTAGAATTGATAATTACTTTTCTTGTGTAATTTTAGCATGTATATTACTTTTCTTGCAAGTCGATGCCCAGGGTCTGCACATCGATGAGAAGTTGAGTACGTCCAGCACATCAATATGACCGATGATGATGCTACTTTGATCCATAGGTAAGTCGCACTATCGGATAGTGGGGCTTGTAGTCGACTTAGGAGAAGACATGGTGAGTCGGAAAAACTAATCTATACTATAAAGTATGAAAGAATTGAAACCATTTCTCATCAAGATTAGACCCACTTTACTCCTCACAAAGGCTCCACTTGTCAGCGCGAGAAGTTTGACAGGAGATGTGAAGACCCATAGTTTTGACGTTTCTAAAATGTTTCTGCCAAAATATTAATATTTTTTACACCAAGCACTTTTATTTACCCACCTTTGTACCCACTTATTACTTTTTTTTAACCTTAGCATGCCTGTTATGTTTTCCTAAAATTTTTCTATTTATTTTCCTTATTTACTTTGAATTGATTAATTATTTTCCTTGTGTAACCTTAGCATGTATATTACTTTTTTCCTAAAATTTCTCTATTAACTTTCCTTATTCACTTAGAATTGATTAATTATTTTTTTAACCTTAGCATGCATATTACTTTCCTTGCAGATCGATGCCCAGGACCTGCACATTGATGAAAAGTTGAGTACGTCCAGCACATCAATATGACCGATGATGATGCTGCTTGGATCCACAAGTAAATCACACCATTGTACAGTGGGGTTTGTAGTCGACTTAGAAGAAGACATGGTGAGTCGGAAAATCTAATAACTTTCTGAAGAGAGAAGAATGGCAGGGATGTGGAATTTTTCTTGCATCTCTGTAAATATACACATAACTTTACACCGTAGGGATGTAATCACATAATGCATTCCTATAGAAGAAGATCATATAAATCACTACATATCGAATCAAATTATGTAGCTTTCCATTAAAAATATTTACATTATGGATACTATTATAGATAGAAATCAATAGTATATTCTCTCATCAAAGGAAATTAACATTGTATGATTATATATGTGGCATGGATGTAAAATAAAAATACATGTCTCGTGGGATAAACTATCAGCCTTGCTTTTTGTTGCACCCAAATCTAATTTGTTCAAAAATTGCTGCTCCTATTATGAAATTATTCCTAAATTGTTCCTAAATTGCCGCACCCAAATCTCTGATAAAAAATACATGACCTTGGGGTCCTCCTTGCCGTCTCCGAAGTAGACGCCCGCCGCGCAACGCCTCCTGCTCCGCGTCCTCAAACACGCGGATGGCCCCGCTCCGGAAAAGAGCGTCATGGCCTCCCTCCTCTGCTCGCGACCGTGGGAGGCGCGCGTGGCGTGGAGGCCATGGTGCCGATGAAAGCGCCGCAATTATTTCAGGGCCCATCGCCGAAGTCGTGGCCGTCGTGGAGGTGGCAAGGGTAGCCGCCCTAGGCCGGCTGCTGGGCTGCGGCGGCGCGACGCGTCTCCATCGACGCCACCGTAGAAGCAGCATCAAGACCCCGACTTGTAGTCCAGACTCGGCGACGACGAGAGCAGCGAGACCAGCACGCTGGCCCACAAATCCAAAGTTTTTTCATTGAAATTTCTTCTTCTTTTACTGATTCATTTTGATTATTGTTCTGATTTTTATCTTGTTCTTTCTTTTGTTGTCCGTAGTTTGTTCTGATGACTCGCCAGGGTTTATCCAATTGCATAATCCATCGAGGACAGTGAACACAGCTAGTGGCGGCGCTCGATTTCGGTCCAGGTTTGTTGGTTCCCAATCTTTTTTTCCATTTGATTCATCGCTCGATTTGGATCTTTATAAATATAAAATTTTTATTAGGGTTTAATTTTTTAAAATGCGTGTCTGTAGTGCATCTCCCCTAGTCTCATTAAAAAAACAGCTAGGATTAAAACAGAACCAACATGAGGATCATGGGCTCATGGCCAGAAAAATGGGTCACACTTTGGCACAAATTGTGCACACAAAATGTGAGGAATACTATATGTTGGGCTGTGGCCCATCATCCGCTCTGCAAGAACAAAATCAGTTAGAATCTCTGTGATGTTAAACCGGTAGTAGGTCCTAGTCCTACAACTCCACCGGAGCTGAACTGCCTCGTTCCTTCGTAACACCATGGATCAAGAATTCAACATCGATTAACTAAGAGAAAATTGAGGAGCGAGCACACTGTAGATGTCATTCTTGCACGGTTGCACCAGGTGCCATGTTAGCATGAACCGAACAGCCTACAACACCCATGTGCAACAAACAACCCAACACACAGAAAAAAGCCGCACCAACCGATGCATCAAATCCACGCGACAAACGCAGAGTCCAGGACGGTATCCCTACCCCCCTAGTCAGTGAACTCACAAGCTGCTCCACTATTTGCATTTTGCAGTCACTCTAGAACGGTTTAATTTTGTGCACAGCAAGGTGTCCCGGCCTGAAAACCAGTAAAATCCAGAGGCTCGTTTCGCACCGAAGAGAGGTCCCTCCCCGCTTCCGGACGCCGCCGTCGGCACGGCAAGCAAGCCTTTGGCGACGACGGCTCGCTGGCCTAGTGGTGCGGCGGCGCCGGCGCCGGCGACCCGGGGTGCGGCTTGGGCGGGCACTGGTAGCACCTGGCGAAGAGGCCGAACGTGTCGATCTGCTTGATGAAGTTGGTGACGCTGGCCCAGCCGCCGAGCCCGAATCCGACCACCAGCACCCACGCCACCACGAACGCGTTCACCACGAACATCCCCGACCAGCTCGGCATGAACGACGGCGGCTTCTCGGCGGCGTTCTGCAGAACAAACAAAAAAGCACCCAGGAGAGTAAATTAGCGTCCCGTCCGGCGAAGACAACGCCGGCCAACGGCAGCGATACGGCGCTAACGCTACTGTAGGACGGGGTTTCTTTCGGGTGTGCGCGCCCGCGCTGCGCTGACGCGGTTGCTCGCTCCTTTCGGCGCGCTGGGATAAGGTGCGCCGCCGCCGCGAGGCCTAGGAACGCGGGGACAGCCACGCCACACCCGTGCACGCACCCGGCCGTCGCCGGTGGGTTCCGGTGGCGATCCGGGCCGGTCGATCGGGCGGGCGCACCCGACCGACCGTCGCCGTCCGGTGCGCGAGGCATGTGCCTGTCGAGCTCAGGCGACGGGCGTCAGCGCCGCCCCTGTGCGTGCGGAGCTAGCGAGACAGGTCGGTCTCCCTCTTTTCTTCTAGTAGCAGCATGGCGCGCAAGCCGCAGCATCGGCTATCATGTCTCGACAGGACTAGCTCGCTAGCATCAGGCCGGCCGGGGACCAGCTGACCAGCGCGTGTGAACGAACGGAACGGAACGGAGCCGAGCCGGATCACCGGCGCTCACCAGTCTGGCGGACGCCGAGCGGTACGTGAGCATGTGGGCGAGCGCGGGGATGACGTAGACGGTGAAGCTGACGAGGAGCGCGCCGACGGCGGAGTTGATGGGCCCGAAGAAGGGGAAGATGATGGCGAGGAACCAGATGGGCACGACGACGGGGAGCCGCGCCAGCGCGCGCTTGAGGACGCTCCTGGTGTCGTGCATCCCGACCGCCTTCTCCCACACGAAGTAGAGCGGGGTGCACGCGAACCCGAACGTGATGAACTGGTGGACCAGCATCAGGATCACCGCCGCGTCGCGCCACCCGGTCCGCGGCAGCAGCGAGAAGGCGTTCGAGTGCGTCAGCAGCTGGTCGCCGAACGCCCAGTACATGGCCACCGCCGACGGGAGCGTCAGCGTGAACACGTACAGCGTCGCCAGCAGGTAGATGTACTTGAACTTGCGCGGCTTCCACATCGCGTGCATGATCTCGCTGCGCCAAGGAAAAGAAAAACACACACACACACAAAAGAAAAGAGAATTTCTTACATGCATGAACATGAATGAATCAGTAATAATTCAGTATCAGAAAGCAAAACATGCTCACTTTCTGAAAGAGACAGCATGTACTTGATTCAAAGATATCAGAAAAATGATCTGGTAACACGTAAAGTGAG